>NC_090155.1:0-35000 GCF_017916325.1 Leishmania martiniquensis
CCTGGCCTGGCCTGGCCTGGCCTGGCCTGGCCTGGCCTGGCCTGGCCTGGCCTGGCCTGGCCTGGCCTGGCCTGGCCTGGCCTGGCCTGGCCTGGCCCTGGCCTGGCCTGGCCTGGCCTGGCCTGGCCTGGCCTGGCCGCCTGGCCTGGCCTAGCCTGGCCTGGCCTGGCCTGGCCCTAACCTGGCCTGGCCTGGCCTAACCTGGCCTGGCCTAGCCTAGCCTGGCCTAGCCTGACCTAGCCTAGCCTGGCCTGGCCTAGCCTGGCCTAGCCTGGCCTAGCCTAGCCTGGCCTAGCCTAGCCTGGCCTAGCCTAGCCTAACCTAACCTAACCTAACCTAACCCTAACCCTAACCTAACCCTAACCTAACCTAACCCTAACCCTAACCTAACCCTAACCTAACCCTTAACCTAACCCTTAACCCTAACCCTAACCTAACCTAACCATAACCCTTAACCCTTAACCCTTAACCCTTAACCCTTAACCCTTAACCCATAACCCTTAACCCTTAACCCTTAACCCTTAACCCTAACCCTTAACCCTTAACCCATAACCCTTAACCCTTAACCCTTAACCCTTAACCCTTAACGCCTTAACCCTTAACCCTTAACCCTTAACCCTTAACCCTTAACCCTTAACCCATAACCCTTAACCCTAACCCTAACCCTTAACCCTAACCCTAACCCTAACCCTAACCCTAACCCTAACCCTAACCCTAACCCTAACCCTAACCCTAACCCTAACCCTAACCCTAACCCTTAACCCTAACCCTAACCCTAACCCTAACCCTAACCCTAACCCTAACCCTAACCCTTAACCCTTAACCCTTAACCCTTAACCCTTAACCCTTAACCCTTAACCCTTAACCCTTAACCCTTAACCCTTAACCCTTAACCCTTAACCCTTAACCCTTAACCCTTAACCCTTAACCCTTAACCCTTAACCCTTAACCCTTAACCCTTAACCCTTAACCCTTAACCCTTAACCCTTAACCCTTAACCCTTAACCCTTAACCCTTAACCCTTAACCCTTAACCCTTAACCCTTAACCCTTAACCCTTAACCCTTAACCCTTAACCCTTAACCCTTAACCCTTAACCCTTAACCCTTAACCCTTAACCCTTAACCCTTAACCCTTAACCCTTAACCCTTAACCCTTAACCCTTAACCCTTAACCCTTAACCCTTAACCCTTAACCCTTAACCCTTAACCCTTAACCCTTAACCCTTAACCCTTAACCCTTAACCCTTAACCCTTAACCCTTAACCCTTAACCCTTAACCCTTAACCCTTAACCCTTAACCCTTAACCCTTAACCCTTAACCCTTAACCCTTAACCCTTAACCCTTAACCCTTAACCCTTAACCCTTAACCCTTAACCCTTAACCCTTAACCCTTAACCCTTAACCCTTAACCCTTAACCCTTAACCCTTAACCCTTAACCCTTAACCCTTAACCCTTAACCCTTAACCCTTAACCCTTAACCCTTAACCCTTAACCCTTAACCCTTAACCCTTAACCCTTAACCCTTAACCCTTAACCCTTAACCCTTAACCCTTAACCCTTAACCCTTAACCCTTAACCCTTAACCCTTAACCCTTAACCCTTAACCCTTAACCCTTAACCCTTAACCCTTAACCCTTAACCCTTAACCCTTAACCCTTAACCCTTAACCCTTAACCCTTAACCCTTAACCCTTAACCCTTAACCCTTAACCCTTAACCCTTAACCCTTAACCCTTAACCCTCATCTAAGCATGATAATGTGGGGAGAGTAAGTCGGGGGATGGTAAGGCGCGAAACGTGGAATTCCGAGGTGCGAGCTGCTTACTCCAGAATGCTGGCTGCATTTGCTGCACAGCCACTCGCTTCTATGAAGGCCCGTGCAAGGCACGGAGCCTTGGTGCATCTTGCGGCTTTCATTCATCTGCGAAATCGCCGATGGGCTGAAAAGAGCACTTTGTTTTCGGGCGGTAAGTGGAGTGAGAGGGCAGCGCGATGTGGTTGGGAAAGCACTTCACTGTTTGTTTGATGAGGTGGAAAAAGCGATTTGTGAGGCTTAGCTGAGGAGTCCGGGACACCTGCCTTTGTTGCTAGCGAGTATGCTCACATCTTTTTTTAGCGCCGTAAACTTTACAGGCTGTGGACGTGTTACGGTGAAATGAATAAGGCCCAAGATAAATCCTTGATGCGCTTGACTCTTTGGTTGGGAAGGAGGAGGTTTCCAACGGCAAAGAAGTGCAAAAGCGGGAAATGCTCTTTTCAATCACGAGTAACCTTCAAGCTTATGGAGGCCATGACAGCGATCCGAAGTTGAGGAAGAGTTCAAAGTGGATCCCGCTGCATGACCGCAAGCATCTTTATAGAAGCAACATTAAGTGAAGGGAAGAGTAGGGAAGGCGACACGTACTGTGCTTTCTTTAGACGGTGTCGTGTGTAGAACTCCGCAAAGGCGAGTGCGCACTCCCTGTTGGCAGATTGTCGCATTGTGTCGTTGGCCATGTCGCGGAGAGCGAAACGGTTCCGAAGTGCGTAGGGCTCTGCATCATGTGGAGTCGAATCTCGCAACGAAGCCGAAAGTGGGGAAGGAGTATGGTTTTGCTAGCGGAACTGATGAACGCATTTACAACGATTGTGATTGTCCTGACTGCGTTGGTGCGCAACAGAATCATCGTTGCGAGATCAGGGTGAATCATTTGTTTCAGCTAGTGAGGGATTTGTTGCTGGTCATTTGGAGAGCTCCGCGGTACACGCGGAATCGTGCAAGACTCGCCTTTGAGAAAGATGGTGGGGAGGCTTTTTACCGCTACCTCACGTTCCTCACGCGAAGGCGTACCGGAAGTTGTGTGGCTGTAGCGTCTTCATGTTACCGTAGTACTGAGGCGCAAAGCGTGAAGGCGCGGTTGCTGTAGGTCGTGCTGGCGCGCGCCCTATTTTTTGGGTGGCTGTTATCTCTCGGGAAGCACCGCGTGACGAATATTACCGGCGAACGCCAAGAGAGGGGGGGAGAGGAAAGCATGCAGTGGAGGCTCTGGTGAAGTATTGTTTTGCGCCGCTTCTAGCGTAGTTTCTCCGCAGGAGAGCGTCTATCCATGGCCAAGCGGGGCAACTGGTCTTTTGAGGGGCGTCATAATAGAGCGTCTAGCAAAGAGAGAGATGCCTAAGGGGCGGCCTGCGGTGGAGGCCCCGGAAGCACAGTAAATAGGTAGATGTGGCGAGGAGGAAGTGTGGTCAAGCATCTCAAAAGAGCAAGGAAGGCAACAGGCACAACGGCGGCAGGCAAACGTCCACTTTTCTACAATGTCTTGCATAAAGGAAAGGATGGGGCCTACTGCGTTTCCTGTGAGTGTCGCATGAGGAGGGATGCCTCGTTCTCGTTGGGCGAGAGAGAAGCGAGGCCGTTTTCATCAGCATCGTTGCAGAGAGTTTGTAGTGAAAAAGAGAAGGCGATCACAAGAGCAACGCATGCGCTCTTGCGTAGCGTCTGTCGATGTTGTTTTCGTTACACGGAATGAACTTAAAAGAGGAAGCGAACGACGGAGCATTGTGTGCGCTACATGGGAGAGTCCATGGTAAGGCGAAGGCTCACACCCATTCCCTGCAGCTCCTGAATGAGAAGCTTGAATGCGTAGGGCATATTCACCTTGGAGGTTGTTCCCTTTGTTTTGCAGTAGGTGCAGCGATTGTGGTAGCCGAGGTTGCCGCACACGTGGCAGATATCTGCTGTGAACATGTCAGAGCTGATGAGGAGGCGCTCATTGAGGAGATTCGAGGCTCCGTAGCCAACCATACAATCGCGTTCCATCTCACCAACGCGCAAGCCACCACTGCGCGAGCGTCCCTCAGTAGGCTGGCGTGTAAGCATGGAACGTGGACCGGTGGAGCGCGCATGCATCTTGTCTGTGACCATGTGCTTGAGGCGCTGATAATAAATCGGCCCGAAAAAGACGTATCCCTGCATCATCTCGCCTGTGATGCCGGAGTAAAAGACGTCCTTTCCGTGATAATTGAAGCCAAAGGAAAGGAGTTGTCGGCTGATGCTGTCTGCCGAGTCCCCGGCAAACGCGGTGCCGTCACCCAGAGACCCTTGGAGCGCTGCTGCTTTAGAGCAGACCAATTCGAGCAGCTTGCCAACGGTCATCCGACTGGGAAAGCCGTGAGGATTCATGATCATATCGGGGGACATGCCGCGCTCGTTGAAGGGCAAATCGACTCCCTCGACGATGAGCCCGACGACGCCTTTCTGTCCGTGCCGCGAGGAGAACTTGTCGCCCGGCTCTGGCGGGCGCACCTCCCGCGTGATCACCTTGATTTTCTGATCTACGTCGAGCGACCTATCGTAATCGCCTGGGGGGGAGATGATGACATGGTCGATAACCGCCGGTTGCGGATACTTGTAGACTAGAGGCGCCGGTCGTGGGTCGCCGCCAGCGACCGGGGTGAACTTGTTGACGAGAATGTCATACTGGTTCACAAAGGCGCCTTTACTGGCAACACCATCAGGGTTGAGCGCCTTGAACTTGCCACCGCCGCCATTCTTCTCTGGGGGCAAAATCACATCGAACTCGCCACCCGCGTACTTTTCTAAGTCCACCTCGTGCTTGCGCAACACCACGCAGCGGCCGTACCCGCGATCGAGAGAGGCTTTGTTGTAAACTTGCGCGTCTTCAATGTCGTATCCGCTGTAGCTCATGACGCATACCATGGCGTTGATGCCGGCGCCAAGCTTCTCGTAGTTGGTCAAGGACATCGCCTTGGTGCGGCACAAAGGCCGCTGGGGGTAGGCACCGAGAAGGAGGACTGTGTCAGCGCGTATGTATTGGTTGAGTGCCACGGTGCCAAGGGCTTGTTTTCCCATGGCGGACTGGAAGGTGTTACGGGCGGACTGGTTGTGGTGAGGGTACGGGATGATGCCGGCAACGACGCCGAGCAGTGACAGCGGCTCGACCTCGAGGTGCGTTGTGTACGGGCCGATGTCGGACGGGTATACGGCGATGAGGCAGTCATTCGACTCATTCACATCCACGTACTCGATGAGCCCTTCCGCGAGAAAGTCGTTGTGGGTGCACAAGCGGTTGCGCAGGCGGTCAAGGTGAGCAGAGGTGACGGCCGGCTTTCCATCGTGCACGATGATGAGCAAGCGAACAATACGACCGCCATCACTGCCGATCTGTACTGTGCGCTGTCGAGGTTGGGTGGAGATGGACACGTGGGGGTGGAGGCGGCCGGAGCGTCGGAGAGCGCGGATGCCGGCGCAGAGTCGGTTGGGGTAGCGGTGAATGCCGATGAGCGTACCGTTAAGGAAAACACTGTAGTAGTGTAAAAAGTCGGTTGGTGTGACCGTATCCATCTCCTCCACTCCGAGAGAGTGAGCGGCGGCGCGCACGTAGGTGTCACTCAGGTCCAAGGTGACCTGACTAAGGGTGGCAAAGTTCTTGACGAGTCCGCAGCTCTCGCCCTCAGGCGTATCGCAGGGGCACACCATCCCCCACTGGCTCGGCTGCAAGGAGCGCGGCCCACTGATCTTGCGCGTCTTCTCAAACGAAGACGCGAGCCTTGTCATCATGCCGAGGGAGGCAATGTACGAAAGTCTCGACAGCACCTGCGTGATGCCCTGCCGGTTCATGTTGAAGCGCTTCAAGTCCCATCTTCCACTGCTGATCGCCATGCGCATGCCATTCTGAATCACCTCCATCTTGCTTTCCATTAGCTGCTTCACGTTAAAG
This sequence comes from Leishmania martiniquensis, assembly GCF_017916325.1. Lineage (NCBI taxonomy): Eukaryota > Euglenozoa > Kinetoplastea > Trypanosomatida > Trypanosomatidae > Leishmania > Leishmania martiniquensis. The sequence goes on from NC_090155.1 coordinate 5,723, forward strand.
GGCCGCGTGGAGTCTTTTTTGGATAGCTGCTGATCCATCGCCGTCTTGACAACGCGGTTGAATTGCTTCAGCAAGTCCTCAAACAAGAGGGCCATCAGCGTGCCCGTCGTCTCAAATCGCTTGTTGCCGTAGAAGTCGCGCTCGTCCAGCAGGGAAGCGTCGAAACTGGCCTCGATCATGCCGCGCACCATGAAACAAACGTAGAACGCCTTGTGCCGAAAGTTCCAGTCCTTTTGAACCTGTCCTTCTCGAATGTGGCAGAGTAGCACGTTGGCGAGAAACTCGGCCGCCTTGTCGGCCTTCGACTTATTAATCTGCCGCTGCTGCGTTTCTTCCATTTCCCACACCGTTTCTTTCCGCTTCTCCCCAATGTAGTGTAGCGCGTCGTTTTGCGTTACGACGTTCAGCACACGCGCCTCCTCAAAACACGGGAAAAGAATCTCCTGAAATTCCGGCGAGGTGCCGATGCACTGAGTAATGTGCTGATCATTTTCCAAGCCGAGTGCCTTGAGCACGACGATGATTGGAATGTCCTCTGTAAAGGAGCGGTGTGTGAGCACAATACTGCCTTTCTTGAAGGTGACGGCGCATTTGGAGATAGAGTAGTGCGTCTTGCTTTGGACGTGAGCCGAGATGTTCCCGTGCTCGTCCGCTTCGATGATGACGCGGTTTTTGCTTTGCTGTTCCTGAACGAGGCAAACCTTTTCGACGCCTTTGATGATGAAGTAGCCGCCAGGGTCGAGGGGACACTCTCGCATGCTCACCAGCTCCTCGCGTGTTTTGCGGTAGAGATTGCAGCACTTGGACTTGAGCATAATGGGGATCGTGCCGATCTTCACGTCTTTCTCAATGAGCATGAATCGGGAGCGGTCGCGGCTGGTGTACTGGACATCGACGATCATGTCTCCTCGGTACGTCATGTCGCGTATGCGGCACTCCTGCGGTGTCACAAGCTTTGGTACATGGCCCTTTCCGACAATTTCCTGTGGGCGGCTGACACGAATATTCAGGTAGCGTATGGAAAAGTCCGGGTCGACGGTGCTCTTAATTTCAACATTAGACTCGTTCAAGAGGATGCGCTGCAGCTCCACCTCGATCAAGTGGTCGAATGAGGCGATGTGATGATTAAGAATTCCCCGCATGGCCATGAGTGCGGGGAGCATTTCCAGCTTTTTTCGCTGGTACTCCTCACCGAAGTCTAACATGGTTGGCGCAGCGATGAGTTGGTGGGCGCCGGTGAGGCGTTGGCGGCCCTAGACCCTTGCGGAGTTGGCACAGACGGGGCACGGTTCGGCCCGAGAGGTGGACAAAACGGAAGTGGACAGAGAGAAAGCGGTAGGTGGATGCGCAGAAAAGGGTGCAGAAAACATGTTAGGAGAGAAAGAAGAGCGGTACAGCCGTTAATGGTGCGTTGAGGAGACGGCACATACGGTGCTCATCGATGGCACACGAAGAGGGAAACATGGCGCTGGCGTTGTAGGCTGGGGTATCGTGCGGCGGCTTAGTCTGGCGTGCGAAGCAGAGGGTGCCCGTCTAGTGCGCAACACTCTGAGTATCACAAGAGGGGAGCACCGCTGCGCGAACCGTGTTCAGGACACCAGATTGTTTCACCACCAACCCCCTTCACCTTTCGGAATTTACGGCATGTCGCCTGTTAAGCAGCGCAGCACGAGCCTGTCAGCGACAGGACCCGAGTTAGAACTTGAAGGACACAGCCATGTGCTTGTCAAAGGACATGACGCCAAGAGGAAGGGCATGAGGCTAAGGTGTGTGCCCGAGAAGAATGCTGCCGTGCAAGAGGGTGGTGGCGGTCGGCGTTCCGCAGTCGAGCATCAACCTCGGCGTCATTGGCTTTTTGCAGACGTTAGCTTGCTAAGTCGGCGTCGGAGCTGCGCCCGAAGATCACGTAGCTCTTCTAACTTTGCATGAGCCTCTGCTAGAGCATCCCCGCCTACCTCTTCATCCGGCCCAAGTCGCACGTCGCCTCCCCCGCCTCGGTCCCGTTTTCCGCTGCGCCTTTCCTGGAGCGTGGCGAGAGCGCAGTGCGAAATGCGATAGTTCCCTCTCGAGGGATCCACAGGGTTCTTCTCCAGGGGCGCGCAGATCCCTTTGTTAAGTAGGGCGGTCCGCGGTACGAGGCAGCAGCCTAGCAGCCTACCCTTTTGGGGGCCGACGCACTCTCTCACAAGCTGCCCGCTTCGAATCTCAAACAACAGAACACCGCCACCTTCGCTGGCAGTGAGCACCAGCGACGGCGCGGACGGCAGGCACTGCAGAAAAACAATAGGCGAGTGATGGCCATCCACAGTGGGCGGCCTCAGAATCGCCTCTCGGAGAGGAGCATCTTGCTCAAAGTCAATAGGAAGACCAGAAGATGAGGTGTAAAGCTCCTTGAAATACAAGAACCCTTTCTCAGTGCCAGCGACAAAAGAGGCGTCATCCATGCTCGCGGCGACCGCGGTGATAGCATCGCCGACAGTGATGGAGCGAAGCTGCCCCCCTGAGTGGGGGTCCACGAGGCGGCAGGTGCGGTCGCGTGAGCCAGTGAGAAGCACGTTGGAGTGATGGAGGAAAACGCAGCAGGTGACAGCGAGCGAGTGGCCGGTGAAGACGCAACGCGGTACCACCTCGCGCCTTCTCGGTGAGGCTAGCGTCGCTAGATTCCATACCTTGCAAACCGAATCCTCGGACGCCGTCGCTACGAGGGAGTCGTCAGCTGATACGGCGACACAGTTCACAGCACGCAGATGGCCATTGTAGCTCTTGAGGAGATCGCCAGACTGCATATTCCACAGGAGGACGGTGCCGCTCACCGTTCCCGCGACCATGAAGGTGCCACAGCGAGTGATAGCGCAGCTCGTGACTTGCTCCGGCGTGAAACTGCGCTGCAGGGGTTGCTGCATAGCCGGAGAGAGGAAAAAGGCACAGCTACGTGTTTGGTGCGCAATGACTGCTCGATTGATAGGGGAGTACGACAATGCGCTTCTCGCCACCTCGCCAACGGCGTAGTTGCGCAGCACCGTTTGCGTCTCCACATCAAATAACTGGCCGCGCATTCCATCTCGCGCAAGAAACAGCATGACGTAGGCAGTACTGGGCAAGAAATGATGTGTTCACTATGCGCTTTTGCTGGCGAACGGAGCCACAAGGAACAAAGAAGAGCCGGCAGAAAAACCAGGAAGAGAAAGAGGATGTTCAAGTGTGCTCGTACGCAGGTAGGTAGGAAGGAGTATGGCAGTTGGGACGCGCAACTTGCGGCAGCGAGTGGGACGGTGACGGTTTCGAGCTTTTAGCTCGTGGCGATCGGATCCGCCAGAGGAAGATACGCACATTAGTGCACGGCATATCTTTTGCAGACCGAGGCAAAACGTGCTACTGCCACCACCTGGCGGCTTTCAATGAAGGCTCACGCCAGAGTGAGGCAGGGAAGATGCAGGAAGAGGTGAAAGATCCCCTGCACTCTCCTGGCAGACAAACACATGCACCGACAACAAGCAGTCGCATGCATCCACGCATCACAGCTGCACTTCCCTGGCTCTGTAGCGCTTGTGCTCACTTTCGATTATGGTAGAAGCCACTCCTCTTCAAAAGGACGTAAACGGGTGCACGCACTCAGGTTTCGGATAAAGAGGAACGAAAGAGCCGCCACGCTGGAGAAAATTCACAAAGTGTCGCATTCGCGTTGCCATGCATCGTGTGCATCTGTGGGCGTGTCGGCTGCCGATGCGGCCTTGTTTGAAGAGGAAGGGGGGAAGGAGGTACAAGTCACTTGCTTCGTTCGAAAGAGATGAACCAATGGATCGAATGAGAGGCACATGGATGTGGCGTGGAGAGGCAGAGGTCAGGTGAACGGAGTCAGCACAGAAACTACGCAGCCTCCAGTGTTCCTTTTGGTGTGTTGGCGTCAACGCACAGGAGCGGAGCGCCGGTGCAAGCATCCTTCTCTGTCTTTCCGAAATCTATGAGGGGGAAGGGAGAAGCTCCACAGCGGGGATCGCAGCCACCAGGAAGAGCAGATGCAGGAGCTAATGCATCCCCAAACAGCGACCGAGCGTCCTATCCAGAGATATGAAGGACCAAAAGAGAGGCCGTCAGATGCGTTTCCTGTAGAGGAAAAACCTACCAGCCTGAGAGCACCACTCAACGCTGTCCGGCTGCCACTCGTAGTCCACCATGTCGAACTTCTCGAACGCGTCAGGGTCACGCAGTCGAGAAAGAGTGCGGGAGTGTGGGTACATGTCTTCGAAGCACATTATACGGGTCCCGAACGGCACTTTACGCAGCCGCTCGGAGAGGTAGTGATTGACAGGTTTGGGCAGCAGCAGGTTCGCCACCCATATCACACACGACGAGGGGAAGTATTCAGTGTCGCGAAGGAGAGAGCAGAAATCACCACAGACAATCTCTACAGAAAGCTTGCGCTTGAATCGCGCCTCGAAGACAGGTCGCAGAAACGCCCACGCTTCCCTCGCCAGCTTCGCGTTGTGGGGGTTGATCTCTATCCCAACACACCGCGCACCTGTCAAGGCAGCCACTTGGAAAAGCACGCTACCGTTTCCACAGCCTAGATCATAAAATGTTTCTTCGGCCGCCACGTTGGAAATGCGAATGAGCCGCGTAACAAACGGCGGCAGAACCGACTTGGCGCAGAGCTCCCGCCTCTTGCCGCGCTCCGTCTCCCTCTTCAGCGAGAGGGAATCGTAGCAGTGCTGCAGTTGCTCGGCGAACCACACGCAACAGCATGTCTGGGTCGAGCAGTGCAGGCAGCCGGATGCATTCGCCTTCTCTCGAAGCGGTAGTCGATACGGGTTGCGTGGGGTGCCATCACCAAGGTCGACAGCGGGCGGCAGCAGCTCCTGCACGCCCACAACCTTCGCAGATTTCAACGGCTGGGGACCTTCGTCCCCGACACGGCGCAGGCGTTTATGCATTGAAAAATGCAGTCCTCAACGAGGCGATGCCTTTCGGTGCACAGTGGGTCGAAGGCGTGAGAAGAGCAGAAATGAGCACAAGATAAGGAAAGACCGATAAAGGGTGGATGTCATTGGTTAGAGACGGGGAGGATGTCTCTACGTCATGCAGAGGACGGAACCACGTATAAGAAGTTCATCATCGGCATGAACGTAACGAATAAGGAGCGTGTCGGTTTACCTCACGGAACTCAAGCGCGAAAGATGCGTCAAGAATACTGGGCAGAGCCCACCGCGCAACAGAGCTGACCCTCTCAGTGAAATGGCGGTACTAAGGCCCGCAAGCAGGCGCGCAGTCAGTGAAGACGTAGATGAATTCAACGTAGCTGTGTATGTGTGTGTAAAAATAAGGGAGAGGTGGGGGGAATACTAAAGAGGAGTAGAGTAGCAGGACCGGCAAAAAAAACAAGAAGGATGCGGTCAGCATCGATACGTCTGGCGCTCATGAAAAACAGTCCATCCCCCCTCCCTCTGTGAAATTCTTCTCGTATGTGGCGAATAGCGTTCTATTTTGAGGAAAGTCGACAGGATAAGGCAGGTCCCGTAGGGGGAGAAGAGGTTGACAGAGTAAGTGCTGCATATAAAAAGGCTAGGGTCCGTAGAGCCGGAAACGTATAGAGCCACAAAAAAAAAAACGCAGCAAGCATCGTTGCGGGCGCGAGACGGAGGAATCGAAAAACAAACGGCGAGACGGTGGTCAAGACGAATCGGTGGGAGAGAAATCCCGAATCTCAAGTAAGGGACTAAGCTGGTCATCGACAACGAGCCAGACAGACCTTCGCATCGGAGTTTCCTCACGCAGTAAGCCATTCACGCTTCCAAGACCCTAGCACAGCCAGGCAAGCGACAGCACCTACAGGGAAACCAACCATCCAGGCACCTCCAGAAGACAACAGGGACCACGCCATGCAGTCGCACGGACCGCAGACAGCATAATTCCAATTTCTACAGAGGTTTCTGCACCGCACGATGCTACCCTCCGCCATACGCGGCGTCCCACAGACTCACCACGCCTGGTGCGAGGCAGCGCTACACACGCGGCACCGCAGTGCGCCGACGCAGTCGCTCGGGACGCCGCCTCTCACTCACACATTCCACACCTCCAGCCGCCTCCATGCCTCTGGCCAGCATGTCAGGCACCCCCCTCCAGAGCGACTCGGGCACCCCACCGTCGGTACACAGTCTGAGGGCCGCGTGGCGCACTTTCGCATGGCGCGCCGACGTGGCGCTATCCACGGCCTGGCCGGCCGCGTCAGTAACGCGTCCTCGCACGGGCCTTTCCTCACACTCCGCGCCGCCCATGCTCGACCCTGTGCCACCGCGCAGAGGCGGTTCGGCAGCGGCAGGGAGAGGGGGCCGCCTGGCTTCCCCTCAGCATCGCCTGGGGTGCCAGGCCCACGCGCTACCACATGCACCGAGCGGCGCGTCGTACTCCGTCATGACGGTGCCTAACGCGTGTGATGAAAGCGTAGGAGGCGGGGAAAGCACAGGCACGGTAGCGGTGGGAAGGGTACAGAAACAGTGCTCGCATAAATCAAGACGCAGCGCTGAAGGAGGCATACTAAGTGCTCAAGCAATCGACCGTCGCAGGCACGGGAAAAGTCGCTTCGACGCAATATTAATGCGTTTCTTTTCTGTCCGGTAACTTCAACGCTTCCCCAAGGGTATCCGAGTGGCCACCGCGAAGGGGTGTTCATGCTTTTAGCCAAGAAGGTGCCCGGCATAATAGCGATGAAGACAGGAGGTAAGGTCTACTCATATCTTGTGTACCATCAGGCAGCGGAGGTTGACAACGCCAACGCCCATCACGCTAGTCACGCCTACGACACCCATGATGCAATTGGTGTATAGCACAAGGGCTCCTCGACCAGACGCAACAGACAGCCACAATGCAGCGGAAAACTGCGCCGGGTATCGTCGACAGGGCGCTCTCTCTGCTCTATACGTCCTTGAGGTGCGGAACAAGACCACACGAAAGCAGGGCTGCGCTGTCCGCAGTTCACATGGACACCCACGCCACCTTTTGCACATCCCGGTGGGGGCGACTGTTCACACCAGAAGGCAGAGAAGGCCTCGAGGAAAAATGCGATGATGATGATGTAAAGTGTCCCTTTTCCTTGTTGCTCCGAGTTGCTACGGTGGCGTACGAGCAAGTGCATGGCGCCGAAGATGACGGCTGCCACGACGCCGGCGAGGGGCGGTGAAATGAACTATGAGGCGATGGTCGGCACCACACCCATAACCAACGGGAGATCCGCTAGGCTGTCAGCCCAGCTCACTCAGCGCAAAGCCCCTGACTCTACCGCAGATACTGTGTGCAGAGGATGCTGGAAACTTCAGTTACACTACAATAATACGCCAGCAGAAGGCTGCACCACTGGCGCAAGCCATACTACGCACGAGCATGTAAGGGTATTCTGCGAGGTCGGCTAGCTTGGCGATTCCTACTGATACAGTCGCCGTGACGGCGCCTTTGAAGTCGTCAGCGGATGCGAGAAAGACAATTCGCGACAGCGTGGGCCCCTTCGGCCTGTAGGTGGTGCCGAAGGCGTTGCTAAGGTCATTTATGACTACGCTGGTGTCCGTCAGGAATGACACAAGGGCGCCGACGACTAGGATTCAGGTTAATGGCATCATCATCGTCTGATGCCGAGTATGAACATAATGGTCGCCATAGCAGTGCAGCAGAGACCGATGCCCCCTCAGATACCTGCAGTCACCAAAACAAGGTGCAAGAGATTTGCGAGAAGCACCGAGGCTGCCCGAACGGTGATTTTCCTTCGAAGCAAAACTCAGCGCGTGAAGTCCCGCCAGTGTGACAACAGCAGCCGTATACGTTTGTACGGCGCATTTTGCGTCTACTTTTTTTTCCGTACTTTGGCTGCGGCCAAGACGAGTCCATCAGGCACCGGTGAAAGTAGCGGTGTATTCCTCCTCGGAGAAAGCCGTGTCGAGGGTGCAGGAGAATGATAAGAGAGAGAAGGCACAAACGAAACGTCACCAGCGGAGGATACTAGAGAGGGAAAGAAGCGCCGGGCAGGTCCGGCAGGCTCCGCGTGAAAGGGAGGGAGCCACGAGCAAAATCCACTGTGGTGTGCACCCACACGGGCAGACTCGCTCCCTCTTGCGCTTAGCGGCAAAAAGAGAGAAAAGCGACAAGTCCGAAGGTCAGGCGAGAGCGGCGTCTTGGGCCTCAACGGCGGCCCCCTCACCCTCCCACACACACACGGGGCGCGAGTAACGTCCAAAAAGAAAAAAAGAAGGCAGTAGAGTCAAAATGGCTTCTCTTTGCCTTCACCTTTCGCCGAGGGGCATACCACACCGGGCTGGCCTCGCGTCGCTCTCATCTGCAACGTTTGTCACGCTCAAGCGTGAGCCGCAAGTCGACTTGCACATGGGAAAAGTAAAGCGGCGCAACGACGCCGACGACACACAACGCGAATCAGGGGAAAATGAATAAATAAATAGATTGCCTATTCGTGTGTGTGGGTGTGTGTCTGTGTCTGTCGAGTCTATACACGAAGATAAGTAGTTTCTAAAAGCAAAAGCGAAACACCCTAGGTCGCCCTTACAGAAGTCCTTTGTCAGCCAGAACAGCTAACGCGGCGCAGAGGAATATCCGTGGGCGACGGCGACACGTCGAGCTGCGTCTTATTGACTGAGCACCAGCATGGCAGACATCATGAGGAAGGGCGAGGCGGCTGCGCGACACGGAGACGGCACTCATTCGACTCTTTCCCTAACGTCTTCAGCTGCGCGATGTGCATAAAACGCGCATACAACTCACGATCTTCCCCCTCCATCACCTGAATCCGTCTCCGCGTGACAGCCTCAGAAAGAAGGAGACGACAGAGTTCCTTGAACTGCTGCGGCGTCATACCAGTGAGCCTCCACAGCTCACTGCCCATGGACGCTGCCAAGCACCGCTTTCCCTCCTGCCACTGGCGGAACACCGCTCTGCGCTCACTAAGCTCGCAGGAAAGCAGGTGCTTTACGGCCCCTTCAAAGAAGACAGACGCCGTGGCTGTAAAGCACTTCCGTTCCTGCGTCACCAGCCGCTGGCGTTCGTATCGCTCCAAATCTATCAGTTCCTGTGCTGAACGTGAAAGTTCGCGCCGGCGACGTGCCTCTCGGGCAACAGGGCTGATGCAAGACGGTCGCGCAAGCTGCGGGGCTTTTCTTATCTTGAGCATGGCCGCCGCTCCTTTTCTTCGCAGGTTGCGCGCCAGGAGCTGCTGCAGGAGATCTGTGTGCGGACCATCGGCGTCGCAGCGGGCGCTGCTGTTCCAGCGCTGACGCAGCCTCGTTGAATCGGTATGGGACAAAAAGGTAGTGTCAACGCTGTCGGTGAAAACAGGGTGGCGAAGGGAGTTGGCGAACCTCAAAGAAAACGCGTTCTCGCTGCTTCCGCTGCGGAAGACCAGCCAATTGCCGTTGTAGTCCCCGATGGTTGCAGGAGCGTAGGCATCATCAAGGAGCTGATGCACTGCACGCTTCCATGCGTGCTCGTCACGGAGAAACGCGTGTATGTCCGCTGCAGAGAGCATTGCTGCCAGGATCCTTTATGGGAAGTGTTGCGTCTAGAGAGAGAGAAATCTGTGAATCTATGTTGGTGCGAATGTTCAAGACGAGCGCCTCAGGAGTCACACAGTGCGTACGTGGTGCAAGAGGGATTGTTGTTGGTCTATGCGAGCACGCTATTCGTGATGGGAATGAGGCCGACTGAAGTATAGGGGTCGCAGTGAAGGCCTCTTATCCGGTGGGCTCTGAATGAGCCGGAACGACCTTCGCAGACCTATGGAAGGCGCTTACGTGACGTCTTAAAAGGAGACAAGAGGCATGGGCACACGTAAGTGAAGAGACGAGCGCGACGGGGAGGAGGGTGGCCTGGTGATTGAGAAACACTCCTCAGGACGTATAGAAGTCGATGCCTCCTTTTCCGCTTTGGACGCCTGGCAAGCGCGCAGCGCGCCGTCTCGCAAAGAGTGGATGCACGGTAGCGCCGCTGATTTTTTTCACAAACCGCTCAAGGGCACCAACAGCCTCTATCGATGTCCTCGTGCAGCAGTGCGCATGAGCCGCTCCTCCTCCGCGGAGCGCGATGAAGCGAGAGAGGGAAGTCGCCAAGCACCCTAGGAGACGGCTGCAAAACACAAACAGGGCAAAGCTGGAAAAAAAAACGTCTGCCACTCTTCGCTGCGCGCGTTGGTGAGTCGAGTGTTCACGCAGCTCAGCACCTTTACATGTCGTCGCATCCCGTCCTCTACACTCCGCCTTGTCTGTACGCGTGCACTCGCCAAAGACGACACAAAGGGGCACAAGGAGGGTAACGAATTCACGCAATGCGGGCGGTGTGCTCAACGGAGGCAGACAGTGAAATCACTGCGGTGCTCGATGGTGACAGGAAAAAAAATAAAACGCAAAAGAGAGGGAAGCGAAGAGCGAAATTAGTTCATCTATGCGGTGTAACACAACGAACGCTCAAGGCATCCAATTATACCCATCGACTGCATCAAGGCAGGCGCCCGTCCTTCACGTAACCTTCTATGGTGTGTGTTTGTGTGTGTGTTTGTGTGTGTGTGTTTGTGTGTGTGTGTTTGTACCGTGTTCACACTGCTACCGAGACACAAGGAGCAGAATAACGCAGCAGCCAACAAAGACCAGAGTGTCGAAAGGCACCTTTGGAATACGGACTGAAGCCGCCGAGAGCCAACGTCGCTGGTGAGCTCGCCATCCCACGCGCCTCGTGAAGGCGAGTAGCCGCATGCTGTGCACTGTACTTTTCTACCTTTCCACGCTCCTGGGAAGGAGAAAGGAGGGCAGAGAGAGTCAGCCCCAATACTCTGGATAGAAAGTGCTCGCCATATCAAAAGCGCCAACAAGAACAACATGTGGCTGCGACCGTGACGAATGCCGCCACCCTCCCTGTCACAGGCACAACGCCTCGCCGTCTCTCCTCCTCCCTCGGCAGTGTTAACAATACCACATCCCCGCGTGTGCTCCTCCTAGGTCCGCTCGCTGGAGCCTTATTGGCCCCATTCAATTGGGGTGACCGTGACAGCCGGTTGCGGCATGGCAACAAATCTACCGAGCGACTCCCGCTGCGGCAGCGGCGGAGGATTCTGGTTGAGCTGCGCGTCAAAGTACGCTACTTGAGTGTAGTAACCAACCCGCAGGAACTCCTGCCCCCGGTACTGAAACGAGATGAGCAAAATTGTCACGCCCATCACATCTTCCACTGGCACCAGCTCCATCTGCGGTGCATCGCACTCTAGGGTGAACTCAGTGACGCCCTTCTCTAGCGGCCCGACCTCGAAGTCGTCGAGCACCTGGTCGTACTGCGGCGATGAAGCACTTCCGACCCAGACGAAGGAGATCGAAACCGTCTCAGGCAAGCTCGCTGCTGCCTCCATTCGCATTTTCCACTGGAACTGATTCGTGTACGCATCTGGGTTCGCCCCGAGCAGCTCGATCTCTAACAACTGCAGTAGGGGATCAGCCATTATCGTGGTCTGTGCGAGTTCCCCTTCTTGCACTCTCAGTGGCTAAAATACGGTGCGGCCGGTGCGCACTTAGAGAAAGGAGAATGGGAAACCTGACAAAACGGGAAAAAATGAGCTGATGCTAACGAGAAAACCAAAAGGGCGTCGATAGGTTAGGTGACGCTGTGTTGCAGCACTGTACCACAGTCGATGGCGATGAAGAGAAATCGAGCGACTAAGGTGCGAGCAAATTCGTTGACTAGAAGTGGGAGTGCAAACCCAGCAGAGATTTTCGAGGCGGTACGACAGTACTCTCTCCTCTCTAACGAGGGGTGTTGCCAATGGGGAGTCGGAGCCGGTAACGGTGCTTTAACACCTGAGGCTGCACGTGTAAGACGCGTTACGCAGGGAAGCTGTTGTGTCTCTTCCTGGTTTGTGTGTGTGTCTCGAGAGGGGGAGATGGTGCTACCGCTCCGTTAAAATCAAAGGTGCTTGATTAACTGTAAAAGAAGAAGAAAAGGCTCTGCAGGGGATGGCTCAGCATTCGTGGGGTCGTGGGCAAGACGGATGCGTGCCAGAGGGGTATATTGTTGAGCGAGAAAGCGAAGGACGGGGACCGGGAAAAAAAAAGAGGAAAAGAGTAGGTGAATGAAGGCATGTACAAGTTGTCGCCCTTTCCCTGAGAGGGAAGCCGCATTAGCCAGCCGGCGTCGGCCACTAGAGAGCGCGACAGTGACTGCATGATCCAACGGAGATGCGGCACTCTCACTGGTGTGCAAGTGATGCCGTGCTCGGCCATTTCCCCATAGGTGTGTAAAAGTCGATATGGGTTCTACGGAAAGGCAGCCGTTTGATTCTGTGTCGCGGTCCCTCGACTCAAAGGGGCTTCGCCAGCGCTCAATCGCGTGGGAAACTGCACAGGAAGTAATTTGCGCGCCTAATCGCACGGCAGTTCCGCCACGTTGCAGCAGTCCGAAATGAGGTGCGCGTGACGGAGCAACTCTCCGCTGAGAGAGAAGAAAAAGAAGGCCGGCTGCAGCTTGACGCTCACGACCCTCATCGCCTCCGCCCACTCCGCAGGCAACCACCACAAGTACTGACTGGAGGCGCCGTCCAAGTCAGCGGGGGCGCCGAGAAGACGTGAGTCCAGGAAGAGCCGCCACCACACTGACGGTGAATCCTGCCGGCGCCACTCCAGAATCCGCTCGCTCCTCGCCAGCGAGACATCAATGTGCTGGTCGTCTGCGATGACGGAGCAGAGCTCCTGCAGAGGCAGCACACTCTCCAGTATAGCAGTGAAGAGACTGCGCTCCTCCACCCTGCAAGCCATGTCATCAGCCGAGTCGGCCGAAAGGCGCCAGCACAACTGTACGTGCTTGAATCCATCATCTCGCCGCGCGGCACCCTCGTGGGTGACTTGTAGCGGGTCCTTTAGCGGGTGCCAAGCGCGTCGGTTGAGGTGAGAGTCACAGAGAAACATCAAATCGGCTATGTTGCCGTAGTGGCGGCTTCGAGCAGCAGCAGCGACGTTTGACGGTCGTATGAGGGGCTCACGTAGACCAGAGTGGGTTGAGGTGGCACGGTAAGGGCCATGCATCGCAATAGAGCCGATGGAGGTGAGGGGAGCTGCCGACGGTATGTGCACACCCCGCGACTGGGCGGTTCTCCCACTGCCGTTAGGCTGGCGTAGGTAGTACGGCAATCTTCCCTCCCTCTGTGGAGGGATAGGCGACGTCGCGACAGCGGTTGGGTTCGTGCGAGGTGCCTCGGGGCAAACGTCAAGGGGCACTTCTGGAATGGGCGGTGCGTCGCGGTGGCAAACGGTGGTGCCGCTGCCAAGACCCCAGCTGGTGCTCGACCCAATGTCATCAAGACACCGAAACACCTCCGCTCTCCGAGCAGCATACTTTTGTGGGGCAGCATCGACCAGCCCACGAAGCTGCGCGGCCGCCCCCAAAGCCCCCTTCAGGTTCGCCTGTGTGGATCGCTGGAGGAGTGCCGTGTACTCGTTGGCGAAGAGTCTGCAGCAGTCAGAGCCGGCCACTGAATCTGCGCCAGTAAGAAACGTCGCGTTCAGGATCAATACTGGGAGTCTCTCTGTCTTCGGCATGGGTAGTGACAGCACCCGCCCAGCGGACGGCACAAGGATCTGAAGAAGGGCGTACGTGTCACCGCGCAGCAGCAGAAGCGCGAAGGTGCCCTGTTCATTTCTGTGGCTGCCCATGTAGAGGCCACAGACGTCAGCTACGTCGCCGATGCCAGTGGTCGAGCTGTAGTCTGTTGCGGCCTGCCAAATGCACCGCATGTGCTGAAGCGGCTTATTTGAAGGGACGTAGTGCAGCTTTCGAGACGAGAAGAACAGCTTTGCTCGCGAGAAGGGAGCCGCAGCGGTGCGCGATTTGGCAGGGTTGACGGCATACAGCGTGATCCAGCTTCCCTCCACCGGCAGCGACGCGCAACCTTCGCCGTCATCATTGAGCAAAGCCTCTTCGTCCACCGTCTCCCACTGCTGCACGAGAGCCTCGGCGCAGTCCTTGACAAGAAGCAGCGAGGTGACACGCAAAAGCGGCCTCGACTCAGCCGCTTCGCTCTCCGCTGGTGCCACTGCCTCGGCGCGCAGACGGTCGCTCGCTTGCAACTGTGAGTGGGTGTTACGGACCGTTTTTACGATACGGTGGCGCGCCTGGCGTGCACCATCGGCGGTTGCCGGCGTCTCATCCGCCTCCTGTGAAATGAAGAAAGAAGGCAAGACTCGTGCCACCACGCCTTCGATCGCTGGCACCAGTCCACCGAGCGGGTGCACGAGCGGCAAGGGTAACGGAAGCGGCTCTCCATGGCACACTCCAAGGGGAGTCTGCTGAGACACCGCGCGCACACAGTTATAGTTGATGCTGAGGATCACCTGTCCATCACACTCCGTCGGCACGCACTGCCCATGCAGGAGCGACTTGGCACCGCACACAGCCATCCTCTGCCCAGGTCGTAGCACGCCCTCTCGAATCAGGCGACTTAGTGGGACGTCGCACGCCACCTTGAGATGGTAAATGCCGTCGCAAAGGGTGACGACGCGCATGTGCGGAGAGCTGCGCTCCTCACAAACAGAGCCCACATACAGCACCGCCAAGGAGGCACTGGAAATGTCACCCTCCACGATCTTTCGGAGCGCCGGGCGCTCTCCGTTCACCATCTCCGTGTTGTACATCTGCATGATGCACAGAAGAACAGTGAGAGGGGAGAAGGCGCTCGACAGCGCGCCAGATGGCGCTGTGGTCATGAAGTGAACGCGCGCCATCGCCGACATGAGTGCGTGGCGGCACCACTGCATCGTGCAGTGCTTCGGACTAGCGCCCAGCTTCAGCAGCAGTGCGTGCCAGTGGCCGAGTTGCACCGTTTCCGAGGAGCTCACCCCCAGCAAGGCTGCCAGGACACTACCACAGTCACTGCCCGTAAACAAAAACACAAGTGATGTGATGGAAGGCAGTGAAGGGCTTGGGATGATACTACGGCAGGTACACGCATCCGGGTTGAACCGCAGAGCTGTAAGCCTAGTGGCCTGAGCCGGCGGTGCTGGATGCGAAAGCTTTGCGAGCACTTGCGCGTTAGGACGCTGCTGCGGGGGCACAAAGCCACGACGCCGGTCTCCGACGCCGTAAGGGGCGCGTATTCGAAGGGGGTGCTCAGGTGCACTGGTTGCTAAGCCCGTTGACGGTGGCTCCGCGATTGCTGGTTGCCGAGGGGGGCCCGTGCTGCGAACGGCACCTGAACTCACGAATTCATTCTCGCTCGAAAGTGGCATCAGTTTCAAGTGGTCCGCAGGCGACCTTAATGGTGCAGTCGGCACACGCGCCGCTGCGCCGATGGGTATGGAAGATGGTGCAGGCGCAGTTGCAGAGGACGCTGTGTCCGCTCTCAGTCCATCCATGGAAGCCTTTGCCTTATCCAGTGATCTCCTCTGCACAGTAACGGGCTTACCGCTTGCAGTCTCGAACAGTGTCGGCACGCAGCCCTCCATTTCTGGGGTGGTCAGAAGTCCCAGTCGATCTGCCACCTTCTGAAGTGACTCTCGACGCACCGTCACTGGCTTGCCAGAGGCCGTTGTAAACAGCGTCGGGACCTCCGGAGGAGCTGTCGTCGTCCCCTCCACCCAGGCTGGCTGCACGGCTTGGATCATTGCCGCCGTGCTGCTTTCCGGCTCGACTGGCAACACTGGAGACTCTTCCTGAGTGCCTCGTACTTTTGTAGCGTCGGTTGCTGGCGACTCGTGCTCATTGAGCGGCGTCGAAGGTGTCCGCTCAAGGGAAGCCGCCAATGGTGAATGGAGCCCCATCGGTTGTTCCTCCACTGCCGAAGCGGTCGAATCGCCGGCATTGCGCTCGCGCTTCCGAAGGAGTCGGAGGCAAACGCCGCATTTCACCTTATTTGGAGGATTGATGAAGGTGCAATGCGGGCAGGCGATCCCCTTCATCGCAGGCGCGCTCAAGACGAGAGCGTACGTGTATCTCTCCTTCACACTTCCTGTCGAGCGGGTGCACAATTGGTGGCGAGCGTATTCTTTCTGTGCTTGTACTCCGCACCTAATCCGCACCTTCCGACCGGCAGATGGACGGATGCGTGCAATATCCTCACAGGTGACGTTCCAGCGGGCACATGGAAGGAAGTTAAAGAAGGCAACCGCTAGGAAGTATGTCAGGGAGCAGTAGGACGGAAAGTTGAAGAAGAAAAGGCACAAAAAAGTGGTCGGGAAGAGAAATACGTGAGCGAGAAAATGATTCGCGAGAGATGTGACGACTCCCTGCAACTGCTGCGGCTGTTTTTTCTTCGATAGCCTGCGTTCCCTTTCTGTTTTTTTGTGTGTGTTTCGCTTTGTTGTGACAGTGGTGTCCGTCTCAGCGGTGTACGAGCGCTGTCAGCGCCTCGCCCCTTCTCAATTTCTCTTCTGCGACGTGCGAATCGACGTGAAAAATAAACTAAAAAGGGAAGCGGGCAGAGAGGAGCTGTGGCGCATGGAGCAGAGAGACGCGCAGCGAAGCAAACACATAAGGCACGAGAAGGCAGAGCGAGGGTGGCGCGCGAAGAGAAAATGGGGAAATTGTTTGAGCGTGCGCGCCAGCGGTCTGCCTCTACGCAGCAGAAGAACGTAAAAAGCAGCGGGGGACATTCCGCAGCGAAGGCAAGAGCAAGTCGAGCAACACGAAAGGAAAAGCGTACGTCATTCCCGCCCACACGCTGCTGTGGGCAATCCCCCCCCCCACGCACACAAGCACACATACAGAGAGAGAGAGCGACGCGTGCATAAAAGCGGCAACAGCGCACGTCGGCTGCATCGAGTGCCAGACTCTTCCGGACGGATAAGTCTAAGCCCTCGCTCTCGCTCACTCAAGACGTGCCAGTGTAATCGGTGGTAGGAGAAGCGGAAGAGAAGAGGACAGAGGTGAATTTAGTAAGGGAGAGAAGATTTTGCCCCTGTGTGATGTGACAGCGCTATTTGCCTAATACGCTCACGGCTGTACGGCGTCACCTAACAAAGAAAAAAGTCGCTGCATAGTAGCGCGCGCTTCGCTCGCTCACTATCCAGCTTCCAGAGCTGTCCTTGAGACGCCGTTCACCGCAGTGGAACGTACTCTGTGATAGGTGAAAAAAACCGCGAGTCGGCGTTGAGAATCTGCATGGTGATGTTTATGAAGCACCAGAGAGGCGCGGTGGCATAGGACGGCATGCACGCACTTCCCAGCTTGTCATAGTGCTCTAGGATCATTGGCAGGGACACGTAGAGTCGCAACAGGTACTCAAGAGTCAGCACGCGTGCGTACCTTGGCTCGCTCGTCGACCTCTCATCCAAGCGGCGTCGCTTGGAGTCGATCATGTTTGAGCGCGCTTTGCTCAGCAGGCGCTTCTCCACCTGCCGCACCGTCATGGCAATGATTCGCCGCTCCCGGGACAACAAAAACGACAGGGAGCACGACTGCTCCAAAACGCCCAGAAGAAAAGCCCTGCAGCACTCCGTCATCGCCGCATCAAACCCGCTGCGCAGCATTTGTCCCGCAATAGCGTCATGATGCGCCTCGAAGAAATCATATATGGTGGGCGCCGACGACGGCATTGGTGGAATACTTGGTCTTACCGCATCCTCTACGTAGTCCAGGTGTCGCTTGACGGTGCGGAGGAGACTGGGCGGCCACTCCACGCCTTGCACAGAAACCTCCGAGGAGGGCATGTGAGGCTCCTGCTGAGCCCGACGCACTTTCTCACGACCTCTCTAGTGAAGGCGCGCGCGTTGTCTCAGGGCGGTTACGCCTTCGGATTGTTCCTCAGGCATTGAGTGGCACGGGTGAAGAGGCGAACAGCAGTGACATGTTCGCCCCATACGATCAAGAGAGGTGAAAAGGGGAAAAGTCTCTTGCGGTGATAGAGAGGGATACAGGCCGCGCGATGTGGCCGAGGAGAGACTCCATGACAGAGGTTGAAAGCACTCGCCCATATAGGCGTGTAAGTCCTGCCTCACCATAGAAAAAATGCTGCTATAGCAAGTCGCACTTGTCTCGCCTATGCAACAAGAGCTCTTTTCCGCTATGGAGCAGCCTGGAGCCTCGCGTTCGCTGAGGGAAGCCCACCGCTCCGTGCGTGTTGGTGTTTGCTCGACCCCCTCGGCAGTCTCCCTCCCCCCAATCATCTTCGTTTCCACACAACGTATGGCCGTGAATCATTTTGTTTTTTTTTCGCTTTCGGGAAGGGCGCTCCATCAACTCGGGAAGAGGTGATTTCAATTCATGGCGAAGAGGAGGGAGGCAGAGGAAAAAGTGAAAAAGAGAACAGAGACGTACAGCACCCCATCAGACAGCGCAGGCCCACGTGTGAAGCAAAAACGCACTCGAGCACCAAAGGTAAAAGAGAGATGAAGCAGTATGACTCCGACGTCTGCCGCTGGCGTAGCGCCATTGGCAGACATAGACAGCGCAACCGCCGCAACCGCCACGCTGACTGCTCCAAAGAGGAAAAGAACGCCATACATATGTATTAAACGTGTACTGAAGCGATAGCCTATTCCCACACACGAGCGCGCGCCAAAAGATCGGCGTGAGAGCTCGGCAAGAGCGAGACGCACGAAAGCCACGGACACAGCACGTCATACTGGAAGAGGCCAAGAGAGAGAGCACGCGAAGAAACAGAACATGAAAAGAGTACAAGGTCAGGGCAAGAAAGAGGAAGAGAACCGACTCGCCAGGCTTCGAGTCGCTAGGCGCGCACGCTGCGAGCATACAACTCCCAGCACAACAGCGGGAAGCTCAGCTTGCTCTTAGAGAGCACCACACCACAACACCACACAAACACACACACACACACGAGAGCGAGCCAAAGGCAGTAGAAAAGGCCAATACGAAAAGGGGCACAGTCGGCGACGGCACAGCGCACCACGAGCCAGGAACAAATGCTATCAGTGAAGAGTGAGCAAACGAGCGGATATGCAGAGAGTCGGGAGTGCAACAGGTGTATGGTGCTCGCTGTGCCGCTGTTTGTCAAACAGAGTCAAGCAACGACGCCAACAAATGGGGCATGGCACCTCAGCATGCAGGCCGCAGCCACGCCACGCAGTCACGAGGAGTCACAAAATAACAGCGGCAGGCAGCAACTCAAACGCTAAAAAAGGGGGGCGGCATCGGAAGCGGCAGATGCTGGGAAATCAAACAGCGACAAATAAGAAAGCTCATCGGGACTGCTGCGCCACAGTCGACACACGGCGACGACACCATTCTCTATACGTGCCAAGCAACGAAGAGACGCGTGAGGTTCGCCTCCGATCGTGAGCATTTCTAGCAGGGTTACACTACCATGCGGCACGCCACGATGTCGCACGGCACATGCGTTGCGGCAATCAGCCAGTAGCTCTGCCGCTCCACGGAGAATAAAAGAGCGTAGTCGTAGGGATAGTCATGCAGCGGATTCGTCTCCTTCGACGCTGTCCTTGCGTGGTTGAGGTAGTGAATGGCCTTCTTCAGATTGTCCTTTGCCAAGCCGACCGCGGGAGTAATGTTAAACTTCATCTCCCGCGGCGTTATCTGGTACACACTCACGCAGCACGATTCACTCCACTCGCGTCTCACCGACTCCTTGAGTTGCCGCTGGAAGTTCAGAAATTCCTCCATTTCACTCCGTATGTTTGCTGCCTTTGGCCACTGTTTGTCGCTTGGGATGACCCCGGCGGGAAGCCCTACCGACGCGGTGGGAGCGGGGCTGACCACCGGGGCAGCTGCCACAGCCGCCGCAAAGGCGGTGGTCGCCGCAAAGATCTGTGAGCTGAGGGCGACATTCGTCTTGTTGTCGCGGACATAGCGGCGAAAAGCCTGGCGGTCACAGTGTGCCACCGTGTCTGCGCACAACACGGTGTTATGCACTACACAGAACTCAGCAGGCCAGTTCAGCGCATTCGAGTTCAACGCGTCCACTGCGTCGTTGGCGTTCGCGAAGTGGCTGGAGACGTCGTACATCGCCTCTGCGGTGGAGAGCTTCGCATCACTACCCTTCAGTAAGAAGCAATGCGTTGGCTTCCAGCGCTGCTGGCTCGCCTGCTGCTGACGCATGAGGCGTTGGATGATCTCTGTGGCGGACGAGCTCGTCTGTGGCATCGGCAGCGGCGTCTTTGCCGTTTCCACGCTGAGAATCGCGGGATCAGCGAGAGGCTGAGACGGTGTGCCCGGTGTAGGAACCCCGCTGGGACTCTTACCGCGCCCAGACTTGGCGCTGCGTGGCATCGGAATCGCTATCGTCGAGTTCGACTGCCCACGTACGACAAGCGTAGTGGAGAGGTAGCGTGGTTCCTGGCCAACGAACAAATCCGCCGAGGACGCAACCACACTGTACTTGGGACTCTTCAGCCACACCGTCCACGGCGTCGTCCAGTTTGAGGTGCGTTCCATCCCCTCCTCCATCACATCCACGAAACCAGCGGTGGCGCGGTTCGCCTGTAGCTCGCGGTAGGGATCCTCGGTAAGCACCATGCCTTCCGTTACGTTGCTCAGCAAAACGGCGATGTCCACGTTCGGGTGGGCACGCAAGAGCGCCATCGCAAACGTAAGTCGACGGGAAGCGCCAGGCTCCATGTGGAGGACAGTGATCGAGAGCGATGGACCGTTGGGAATACGGATGTTCACCTGCACGAGCGCGCGAAACGCCTGCTTGCCATCCGTCTTGGGCACCTCCGTCGGTTCGCACTGCAGTCCAAGACGGAGCAGCGCTATGGTGCTATCCTCTTGCTGCTCGCACCGGCATGTCTCCATCACCGCGTAGGACTTGCGAATCTGGCTGTAGCTTTTGATGCGGCTCAGCGTTGCCGGTGAGACGTTCTGCATCACCACCGCCGTCGGGGTGCTCGCAACGACCAACTCCTGCACGCGGTCAATGTCCGCAATGTCTATGTGATTCATGTCCACATTCGCCACGGTGATGTTCTTCAACGCAAATACGGCGCTGCTGGCAGCGGTGCCCTTGCGTTCTGACCAGCCCCCGTTGTCATCGAAGTACTTAATCTTGACGGCCACTCCGCGGTTCATCCTGGCTGTGTCAGCACCGTAGGAGATATGAGATGAAACAGAACGGAAACGATGAGCACGAGAAGCCAACACGAGGGCCGTGTAAGTACAGAAAGACGGGGAGGGATACGTATGAGCGTGTGCAGATGCGTAGATGCGTTTGTACGTGAGCGTGACGGCGTGAACGCGTGTCTGGATGTGCGTATGTGTGTATACACCGCGTGGACAGAAAGGTAGCGGAGAGATTGTCCTCAGCGGTGAGGGGGTCCGCAAGGGTGGACGCTGACGTATTTTGTCAGGCCCCAAAGAGAATGTGTAGAAGCGACGCGCAAAGCACAGCAACGCTGGCCGGGCAGTTCCACTGCTTCCGTTCTAAGGCTGGTAGGCGCGCGCACAAAGGCAGTCCATACATGCGCAGCGGTATGTCAGCAGCAAAGGAGGACAGGAGATGCCCGGAAATGCAAACGGCGGTGGCACCGCGCCAATCGAAAAAGGGGATGGGAGAAGAGCAGAAAGGCATATGCGAGAAGAGGTCAAAGAAGCGGAGTGAGGGGGCACTCCAATCGCCACAGTGCCATCACACGCATCAGCATGGCCTTGACAGCCTCTGTCCAAAAGCAGTAACGCCGTCGCACAGAGCTTATAGTGACAGCTTCTACCCCACGAATGCAGAAGGGCAGCGACAAACAGTCGTACACGGGAGAGGCATCAGCATCCTCCGCGTAAAGCACGGTGAAATATCTCTCCGTTCAACCTGTTTGGCTTCTCTGCCGAACAGCGCGCGAGTCAGCCCTGTGCCCTACGCGGCGTCCCACAGACTCACCACGCCTGGTGCGAGGCAGCGCTACACACGCGGCACCGCAGTGCGCCGACGCAGTCGCTCGGGACGCCGCCTCTCACTCACACATTCCACACCTCCAGCCGCCTCCATGCCTCTGGCCAGCATGTCAGGCACCCCCCTCCAGAGCGACTCGGGCACCCCACCGTCGGTACACAGTCTGAGGGCCGCGTGGCGCACTTTCGCATGGCGCGCCGACGTGGCGCTATCCACGGCCTGGCCGGCCGCGTCAGTAACGCGTCCTCGCACGGGCCTTTCCTCACACTCCGCGCCGCCCATGCTCGACCCTGTGCCACCGCGCAGAGGCGGTTCGGCAGCGGCAGGGAGAGGGGGCCGCCTGGCTTCCCCTCAGCATCGCCTGGGGTGCCAGGCCCACGCGCTACCACATGCACCGAGCGGCGCGTCGTACTCCGTCATGACGGGAAAGGGCAAAGATGCCATCGCTAAAGAATGGCTAACGCATTGGGCAATCCGCTCACGGATCCTCCATGAGGCGGTTCGCTCTACAGGAACAACCATCCTCAGAGAATTCGCGATGCGCTTTGGCCAACGTGAGCAGTTGACGTGCTCAGGAGCTTCTCTGTCCGCAACGGAAAGCACCAGCCGAGAGCATAGCGAAGCGGAGAGCATCAGAGGAAGAGTAAGAGTAGGGGGAACTTAAAAAGCAGCAGCAGAAAAAAATTACGGATAGCATACACGCGTAAAGCGCAGCTCCTTGGGATGCTAACAAGTAGGCATATCAGCGCCTGTGGCCGGCCTCTGAACCTTTGCCGCCATTTCAGCGCACGGAAGCGAAGGGCAAAAAAAGAAAAGTGGCAGCGGTCTGCTGAAGTCTCCTCCCTTCCGTGTCTTCGTAAGATACGGTGCGTAAACCCCCTCGTGTGTCTTGCGTTATGCGATCTTCAGCACTGAAGCCATCGATCATGCCCCTCACCGCGACCTTTGCCGCTGACATCCGCGCATTCTCCACGGCAGCGGTGAAGAAAGAAGCAGGACAGCGAGCAGGCGGTAAAGTGCTACGCATCACCTTGAAAAAGGCGTTTATATATATTTATATGTACGGAAGCATTCGCTGGCACACCGACGCGCGCACACCCGTGTCCATGGAAAAACAGAGAGCGTACGCAGCAGGGCACACGCGCAATGCTGCGCTCGCCGCAACGACAGCACAGAGAAGCGACGAGACGGTCGGAGCACACCGCGCAAGCGATGCTTGGCCGGGCACTGTGCACAACAGCAGGCGAAATGGGAAGGAAACAAGCAGGAAAAGGCAGCACAATAGAAGCAGCGTCGAGATCCATTCCGAGCGCAGTGACAGCCTTTTTTGCAGTTTTACAAGGTCTGCGATGGTGCCTAAGTAGCGTGTAGCTGTGACGAGTGAGGAAGGTGGAGAGGCAGAGGGAAAGCCGGTGCTAAGGAAAGGGAAACGCACAGACTGCACCGGAGCGCGGTGCGATCCGAGCAAACGAGTAAAATGGGGAACATAATAAAAGGAAATGAGACAATATGAGCGCCAACGGTTGGCAGAGACGCAACGACGAAAGGCAGAAGGAAGTCGTTCTATGTGAGAGCGGCCGAAGGAGGAAGAGTCGCCCCTCCACGGGCGTACACAGCTGCACACCTGCACGCTGCCATTCACACTTTATCCGCAATGAGCAAGTCCATCGTCACACATACACAGACACACATGCACAGCACCCACACACCCTGATACTACGGACACGCTACGATTGCATCATGTTCAAACTGCCGTCCAGACAGTAAATGATGTCCTCCACCAGCAGCGGCATGCACATGGGCGGATTCGTGACGAAGTAGCGCGGTGTGCCGCTCAGCATCTCGGAGGCCGGGAACATTCGGAAGACGCCGATGGCTACGCAATGCCGCTTCGACAGAAGGAACTCAAATGCATCTCCGAAGGTCTGAAAGCGCAGAGACCGGTTGCCGCATAGCTTAAAGAGCGTCTGCGATTGCGCTGTGCGGTTTGTCCAGACCGCCTTGTCGAACATCTCCGCCGTGGAGGTGAGGTTCAAGACCATCTCGAAGAACTTGATGATACGCGAGTCGCGGTGACTGTGAATGAGAATGGTGAAAAGCATATTTGAGGCGAAGAACCTGCCCATCATGAAGGCAAGTGCGTCCTGGAAGTTGACCTCGCCACGGGCGCGCCACGCTGAGTCGGTGTGGAAGGGTGATACCTTGAGGGAAAAGAGGAAGGACTGCAATTCAACGACAATATTCTGCTCCCGTGCACCGCTTAGTCCTTCGCGCGTCCGCTCGTTCCACTCCAGCAAGTCGCGCACGCTGTTCTCCACGGAGAAGATGGGAACGTCTCCAAAGTCGCGTGGCCCCATCTGCGAGCAGTACAGCAGAATGCCGCGCACTTTGGCGACATCCGTGTCCGCAGTGAGGGCGTAGTTCAGGTGCGAGTCTAAGGAGCCCTGACCGCGAATGTAGCGCAGCGGCGTGTCAAAGATCTCTCTCCAGGTCCGAAGAAATTGTGGCGGATACCTCCGCAGGGTGAGGAGAGTCAGGCGGGAGTGGGCGTGCACAGCGCAGATGCACTGCATCATCACGTACAGCTCGTACTGTGCAATTGTCTGCGAAATAACGTCTTCGTAGACGGACGTTGTCGTCTTGCGAAGAATAGAGCTCGTCTGGTCAATGAAGAGAAACACCTCGTCTTGGTCCTTCGACTCCATAGCCTGTCGGTCCTGCTCAGCGCTCGCCGCCAGATACGCCTCGGCGATCTTGAATAGCGTTGCGTTGATCTGGTTCGTCACACAGGAAAGGGCCTCTTCCCGCTCCTTGGTTGACAGGTACGGGTCCGACGCAAGACGACAGTGGCGCTGGGCGAGATACCACAGGTGGGCGGAGCTCCTGCGAGGCAGCTGCAACGAGGCAAGCGTTATCCCGCGTGGGGCGCGCACAACATCTGATATGCTCATGAGCGCCTGCCACACCTCCTCCACGGGCACCGCCTCGTCATCAGATTTGGAATCGTCATAGTCACTCTCCCTGTCTGCGGCGCCGCCAGTGGCGCTGCTGGTGACTGGGGTCCGCGTTGGAGCCACATCGCACTGGGAAGCCAAACTTTTGTACGGATAAAAGACAAAGGAGGTGTTCATATTCTCGTGCAGAAGCTCGTTGTTGTTGAAGTCCTGGCAAAAGTGGGCGCCGTAACTCCCTCTGGCCGCCTCGTTCAGCGGTCCGGTGGAGCTGAACTCCTCCAGCGCACGGGCCAAACTGTTGCGTGTGCGCTCGTACACGGCCATCAGTACATCCTGCACCTCTAGGCGGTAGCTAAGCTCAAAGCGCATTAGCTTTCGTGCGTTCTCCTCCACACCGACGATGAGCACGTCGCGATACTTGAAGTTCGCCACCACTTGCCCCAAAGTTGCGCCAACAAAGCGCAGCGGCACCGGGCAAGTGCTGAGGACGTTGCGCCGGCTGTACTCGTATTGGCTCTTCCACAGCTCAATACCTTTCTCCGTCCACAGATTTGCGGGCTCGACACCTTCGGCCCACGCCGTTCGTACAAGATTCACCAAGAAGGGCACAATTCCCGGGAGCAGCAGTGCACTTGCCATGATGTTCTTCTTCATGTGCTCATCGATGACGCAGGACCGCTGGCCCTTCAGCAGCTTTGCGTGAAGGCCGTAGCGCAGCCACACGTACTGCGGCACCTTAGGCACAAAACGCTCAAAGATGATGGCCGAGAGCATCACGTCGTCATCGACGCGGGAGGAATAGCCCTCGCGAATGGGGAAGATGATGACCGCAGACGCATCCTGAGCCTTCATGCGACGCAGCGCGAAGGCGTCAAGAGCGTCCACGATAAGGAACGTGCTGCGTAGCCGGTAGGTTGGGTGCCGGCCGATCGAGAGCACATCCGGCGAAAAGGCTTTGCTGCAGAAGCACACGGACTTCATAGGATAGAGGCAGAACACCTCGTCCAATATCGAGATGGCCTCCTCGCGGTTGACGCACCCGTACACGATGAAGTGGTTCTTGCGGCCAGTGTAGGAGCGGTACGCTTTCAAAATCTTTGCGGTCGAGCGTATAACCCGGATGAATGTCGGCATCTTAGCAATGAACACAAAGATGATGACAATGGTGATGGCTTTCCCGTCCGGTGTTTTGGGCGTCACATCGCCAAATCCGACCGTTGACACGGTGACGACAACGAAGTAGATGGACACGGCCACGTTCATGGGGTAACCCTGGAAGCACTGGTCGATGCGGAAGAAACCGGCAGCGGAGAACACCATGCAGATGAAGAGCGTCAGTGGGCCGGCAGCCAATCGCAGCAGGTCAAGCTTGCGGTTGCGTGGCATCATGAGAGCGACGGAGTCGAGGATGAACAGGAAGTACTGGCGCATCGGCCAACACCGCATGAAGTAGGGCACATACAGGCGGCTGACCCACGCAAGATGTGACGGTATAGAGATGAAAAAGATGACGATTTGGTAAATCGACGTGATGAGCACCACTGTGATGGTCATCAAGCTTAACGAGTAGGCAAAGAACAGCTGTACGAGCGAGACGACTGAAAGCAGGCAGCGGGCATAAAACCACCCACTACGCTCCTGGGCATCGTACCGAACCCATGTGACGTCATAGCTCATGGTCGACTGCACAATATAAAGCACTACCATGGAAAGCTCCACGAGAAACAGGAACGTCCAGACAAAGAAGGCGGCGATCGGATACTGCCGCACAAACCGTTGAAAGAAGTACTTGGGACCGGAAATGTACGTGAAGTCGCTCTCCCCGGTATTGGTAGCGCTGGTGTTGGATCTCGACAAGCTCCTCTGCATGTACGGCTGATTCTCCATCTCATCCAGCTCGTTCGTCTGAGCATGGTTGCGGCGAACACTCCGCGTACGCCAGTAACGCTTCAGCGGAGGCAACTTTTGGTTTCTGGAACGGTGCGAGATCGTCAGGTCAATAGGCCGAACACCATCGAAGTCGTCAATGATATCCTCCGTGTGTGACTTGCGTATGAGCGTCGGGCTGAGGTAGCGCAGGGGGCTTGCCACCTGCTCATCTTTGAGCGGCATCGTGACTCAGAGAAGCAGCGAAGAAAAAATTAAAACACGATGGGGGACGACGAATGCGCTCAGTAGCGGAGCGCTCTCACGTGCCGGCCAGCAGTGTTGAATGCGTCAAAGCGAAAAATAAGAAAAAGAAGAGGGAATGGATGGGAATGCGTCGTGGGAGGTGAGATGAGGTGGGGGATGGGTTGTGGTCTGCATGAAAGAAGAGGTGATGTGACGCGAGCAGGCGAGTAGACGGGAAGGAACGAAGTCGGCAGCGGCACCCCCTCCGCTTCTCTTCGGCGCTACACAGAGGGGCTGAAAGCAGCCGGGAGGGAATACGGATGCCTTGGCCTCCCGGGTAAAGGGTGAGAGGCGTGTGGAGGGCAGCCTGCAGTGCAAACCACCTTAGGCGCCGCACAAAGATGTCTGCAAAAAGAAATTTGAGAGGGCGCCGAGCACACCCTGGAGAAGAGAGGAGAAGAGGGAGAAAGGGAAGGAAAAGTGGCAGAAGCTGCAGGGCGAGAAAAAAGGGGGCATCTTCAGAGAAACTGCGCGCATGGAGTAGGCGGAAGCCTCCTGGGCGGCAGGATCAGCACTGGACGGCTGCGCGGGCGCTCTTCACACCCCAAAATAGCTCCCGTCATGGTGCTGTGTCCGTGTTGCAGAAAGCCTGCTGCGGTCAAGACATATGCGATGCATAACCGTCATGACACAAACCAGCTGTGGCAGGAGCGGCACGTCCCCCCGTCATGGCCCACCATCTACGCTACCAATGCGACCCAACGAGCGCTACAACAGCCGGTCTAAAGTGTTTAGCGGTGCGGCAGAGAAGGCCAGTGGGCAGAGCTTTACCCGAGGTGCCCCTCGCGTGGCTGCTCAAGAGAAGGGAAGACCAAGTCAAACCTTTTCCGCCCCACCAACACTACCTCTCACCTCATTCCTGCTTTCGAGCTGCTCCATAGAAAATGGTCCATGTTAGCGCGGATGTACTGACTACCGTCTACGCCCCTCCCCCTGCGGGCGACACTGTCGCTGTCTTTCTGCAGCACACACGAAGGCAGTCCTTCTCCATTTCGCCACGATGCCTTATCGATGCGATGGAGTCCGCCACAGCGCGCATGGGCGGCTCCCTATACTCGATTACGGTGCGTATCTGTTTGCGTTGTGTAAATTTCATTCGATCCAGACGTAAAGAGTCTAGGAAAGTCAATATAGAGGGCACTGTCAGGAAAAAAAGGGAGGTGCGCAATCACCTCCATCATAACCTCCTCCCTTCCTCCTCCTCACCTGTCAGCGCCCCTCCGGCCCCTCCCCGGGTGAACAAGACGTCTGCATTGAAAAAATGAAAGGCAAGCCAGTGTCTATCGGGTCGTTGAAGAAATGAGCGCTTTATTTTTCGCTTTCACTGTCGCAGTGCGTGAGCACTTTTCGACTGCTCTGCGTATTTTGTGTCCACTCGCGACAGAGACGAGTTCTCGTCTCTCTGCATTTCGAGTGTGCGCGTGGGGGGGCGCTCCGGTGTGCCACCGAGCCAGCGCGTTGCCGCCGTTGGCGTTTCAGAACAGCACCTCGAAGCTGCAGGGCTTGAGACGCCGCCGGCGCTCAAAACACATAAAAACGTCTTCTCGGCTGCACTCTCTTCAGCTTTCACCCATCTCAAGTAGATTTCAAATTAGAGAACGTGTGCGCATGTGAGGAGTCCTTTCTGCACACCGGGAAGTGTCGATGGGAAAACACACGACGGTGGCATTTCAAGCGGGCGAGACGGTGCGAAGCGAGTTGAGGCAAAAAGACAGCGAAATAGACTGGGGAGCACAAAAAAAAGGTGCTTCGAGTAGATTTAGGTACCGGCAATGCGCACGAACGCGTCGCAAGAGAAGATCAGCTCGGCTTGGATAATAGCAGCACACACACGCAGACGCACATACTTTTTTTTACGCGGGTAATGACGCACAAAGAAACACGAAAAGAAACGTGAAAAGTTATTCAGCGCGTTTTCTTTCATTGCGGTATTTAGCAAGTGAGCGTGTGCATGGGCGTCTCTGCGCGCATGGCGTGCACCGCCGCCCCTCAACGCTCCTAGCGCGCCCTCGCCCCGGCGACCTCGTGTCGCCGCTCGAGAGGCGACGGAGAGCAGCTGGACGCATAAGAGGTGCAGCGCTCCCTTGAACACACTAAAAAGCAGACTTTCGCTTCCTCGAGAGCTGCTGAGCTGCCTAGCACGTGCACAACTTGTGTGCTTCGCGCAGCTCCCTCTCCTCGCCCCCTATCGTGTGACCAAGTGCACCCGCTTGCATCCCAGTCTTTCGCATGCACACAGAAAAGGTCAAGACAGATAAATTAGGAAACGAAACATGCGCATGACAGCTCACACTGTGCGACAAACGCCAACACGAGGGCTGAAATCCCCTCAAGACGCTCA